>NC_056728.1:576843057-576870557 GCF_019279795.1 Protopterus annectens | reverse complement strand
TGTTTTTAGTCTCTTCTTCTTCTCTGAAGTCTTCCAGGAAGCTTCAGTTGCCAATCTCTTTAATGAAGAACTAGCCCATTCCATTTCTTCTATTTTATCCAAAATCCTTTTTCTTTGACAAACAGTAAAGCAGAGTCTAAATCATCAAGACCTTAGGACCATCAGGAAGGAAGATTTTAAGCTTGGCAGGAAACAGAAGGTATGTTTTAAACTGTGCTTTTTAAGCTCCCTTATTAGTGGCAGAAAAACTTTTCTTTTAGCAATTACCATGGAAGAATAGTCATTGTCAAAACGCACAGTTGTCTCATTAAACTTAACAGGAGCTTTAGCCCAAGCAGATTTAAGAACCATCTCTTTATCAAAAGATGATAGAAATCTAACTATAACTGATCTAGGATAGTTTTTGTTAGAGTTAGTATTAGCTATAGATCTATGTGCTCTTTCGATACCAAAAGAGAATGCTTCTGGTAAATCTAAAGTTTTAGGGAGCCATGTTGTTAAAAAAGAAGTAATATTGTTACCTTCAATATTTTCTGGCAGTCCAAAAATCCTAATGTTATTGCGCCTAGATCTATTTAAATTGTTTTATTTCTTCAGGGAACTGAAGGCCAGTTTAGGTTCTTCAAAAACTGATGATCTGTACTCTCTTTTGTCCTGCCAAACCTAGTCGCATTATTGTAAGCTATTCTTATTTTGTTAATAAGATTTATACTGATATTAGTATAAAGGCTATGGCTTTTCAGCCTTATGGCTATGTTCAAGTGTATACATGTGAGCAATAGCTTCATGAAGGAATCTGGAATAAAGTATAGCATTGGTAGAGTTTTGCAGTTGTGCTTTGGAAAAAGCTATTCTCTAAAACCAACCTAGTTTAACTCATTTTTACAGTAGATCCTGCATACATTACAAATTTGAGTTTGTTGTCAAACTGAATGGGTGTTGCTTGATGTTATTAATAAGAGGGTTTTGTATGTTGCTGATATAGAAGCTAAGTTTGAATAGCATTACATTTGTTTTACTACTGTTAAGCATAAGTCTGCAGTACTTTAGCCATGAATCCTTTGAAGAAAATGCTGTCGTAAGTTATGATTAACATCAGTCATTTTGGATCCTAAACAAATGAGGGTGGGGTCATCAGTATAATACATGTATTGAGCATATCCAGAGTACTTCAACATTTCATTCGCAAAAGAAAAAAATAGCATGCGCCTTAAAACTGCTGCCTGATGAACATCTTTGTATACATTAGTTGATGAAGATAAGTCATTATTCTGCCTTCAAGCATGAGGTATGTTGCCCATGTAGCTACTAAATCAAGCTAATGTTGGATAGAAATGAACAAGAAATGGTTTATAGTGGTAAAGGCTATGCAAACATTAAGGAACATTTTATCTACATACCTTCTCTTGCTGAACTCAAAGTGAATAATGTTGCAGAATGTATTGACCGCAGTAGTGTCACCATAACCTGGCTAAAATAACTTTACATGGGAGTTCCTCATGACCTCAAGGATATCAGCAAACCAGGCCTGTCTATCAAGAACAGCTTCAAGTTTTTGTAAATGTTAAGTCCATTACTTCATTACTTCTATAATCCTACCCACCTACTGCCTACCCAAGCTTCTGCCACTTCTTCTCCTACGTTTTCCTTTCCCTAATGGACACTGCAATAGAAGGCTCTAATTTATGTAACTGTTTAATACCATCATACAGTAGTCAGACTTCATCAAAGCTAAATAGGTATCTCAAGATACTAAAAGTCACATGATATATCACATGACACACCACAAAATACACCACATTTATTCAGACTTTAAAACTATTCTATCTCTTACAAAAACATTTATATTAATTTTCTCATTCAAGTCTGACATCTTATTATCCTACAAAAAATAGTTACCCCTTAGTCTCTTTCATTTCAAGCTTATTTAAAAAAAAATGACCTTCTCTCAAATCTTTCACAATGTTGTCACACAAAAATTGCAGAACATATATGTGCCAGTACCCTAGGTGAAGGCTTCATCATTTTACTTCCACTGTTCACCCATACACACATACAGCCCTTCTTTTCCCAATTTTTTCTACCCCTCAACCTGGCTTCTCAAACACAACCAGGATATTTCTTTCTTCCTTTTTACAAACTTTTGTTTCATTTATCAGGCTTTCCCCGCATTCTTTTGATACAACGTAACTGGCCAAGACTGTACAGTAGTAAATTTGAGGGAAAATTTGAATTAAGCCAGAGGTCTGGAGGCCAATGGTTTCTAGATGCCCCGAGTTGCATTTTACATCTTTTTATCAACCTTTTCATCCAATGATGGCCTGTAAAAACACATCTACGGAAAGAAATTTGCTCTTATTCTTCATACATTCTTTCAGTGCAGCATAACTAGCCCAGACTGGACTGAAATAAATGAGGCGGAAATTAAGAAATGATGCCAGGATGTGTGTACCGCTAGGCCCATAGCAGTCATGGTTTTCAAGATGCTCTGAGGCACATTGTACAGTTTTTTTAATAGTCTTTCCATGCAATGATGGTCAGAACTACGATTATGAATAAGGAAAAAAATTCAGTTTTACTCTTTGGCTTTTCTGTCTCATGCACCAGTGCTTTATACAAACACCTGTAGAACTGCATTTACTCAGCCGTACCTGATAGGACCAAAACTAGCTCCTCAAAGAAGAGCAAACCTGCCTGGTGGACAGCTGCCATTAACAGGGTTTACTACAAGAGAAAGAAATTGCTGTCTATGAGTTAGAGGGAGCCCTAAACTAGAACACTCCCTCCTCAGCCTAAACAAGCAAATAAGACTCTTTGACAAGTGCTCCAAAGCAAACTCTGAATCCAAATTAGCTTCCTCAACTAAGGACAACCATAAGGCATTCTTCAGTTTCATCTGTAACCTAAAAGGAAAGGCCCAGATTTATGCTGAAGTGGTAGCTAAAGATAACACATATACTGAGAATGTGGACATAGCTAGCCTGTTAACCAACAGGTTCTGTAAAAACTTCACTCCTCTGTCCCCACCACATGTACCCCATGACATCCCTACCACCTGTCCTCTACTTTGTATCTCTGTGGGTTTTATACATGTGGTGTTTTTTTTTTTTCCTTCTCTCTCTCTCTCTCTAGGGAAGCATTGGTTGGGTACTGCATTATAAAGTTATAAAAACATCAATAAAATGGTTGAGGAAAAAGAATTAGTTGCAGCATTGTGACTATGTTCCTGTCTCGGTTTCAGTTTCCTTTAATATAAATTGGTGTAATAGTGGCCAATTAGTCATTGTGGTGCTTGGTTGGTACTGTTGGGTCAGTTTCTGGTGTGTGGACTTGATGTTGGGTTGACTGACTGTTGTGGTAGTGTCAGTGTTCACAGATTAGTGGTTTTCAGTTTATGCTATGCTTGCCCTTCTCTCACAGCATCTGAGTTTGGTCTGGAGTGTTTTTTTGTTTTTTTTTCTTCGTATTTTCCACATGCTGCATAGATGGTGAAATTGCTAGTTTAGTAATTTAATTTCCTCCCATCCGTAAAGGGATACTTCTTTGTGTTTTTGTTGGAATCCTTTCCTATTGTTTGCGGCAAGTCACGGGCTGGCAAGGGGCCATTAACGGCTGGCTGCGCATGTGCAATGGCACTGGCATGGGCACAACATATATATAAAAAGAAAAAAATAATAATAATAACACAACATAAGAAATTAATTCAACATGGGGTCTGCCGCTTCACTAGTATGTGCATTAGGGATAAAAAACGGTGACAGCACAGAACAGAGTAATCAAGACAAAGCGTAAACTGTTAACTCATTATTTACGTGCATAAAGGCACGTATATTGTAATTAAGCATACAAATATATTCTCTGTCTCTCTCCCTATCTGTAATGTCTCTTACTCTTTCATTTTTATTCCTGTTGTCTATTTTCTCAGCTGATCTCTTTTTACTTCTCAAGTTTTCATTAAAGAATTAGACAAAAGTAATATGGCTCCTAATCTTCTGTAGAAAACAAAATATAATACATTTTACTGACAGTAGTAAAGGACAAGCATTATTTAAGAGTAGCAGCATGGTTTATGAATGGTGGGGAGGCTGCGTGCTTTCTTTCCCAGCCGAGTGTGTGCAGTTGTGCTGTGGGGGTGCTAACAGACATTGAGAATAAGTTGTTTGTCGGTTCGGAAGGAGTTTTCAAAAAAAAAAAAAAAAAATGTTGTTTATAGGTTTCAGTGTCTCTGGCGGTCTACTGCTATTCAGTTTGTTCCCTGGTGGTCTAGTGCTGTCGTACAGTGGTTGTGTGTGGTTGATGGAGTGCAGTTTGATGGCTGGTTGGCTGCTTGTTCCCTGGTGGTCTAGTGCTGTGGGGGCAGAGGGGAGATGCTGCATCTTTCCTGGGTTCTTCAGTAGCTGCCGTTTTCAGTTCTGACTTCTATTAAAAAAAAATAGGAAAGGAAATATAGCTTCTTGTGGTGGTTAGCAGATGAGCAAGGCTATGCAAAAGGAGTTTTTTTTTTTTTTTTCTACATGGGTCACAAGCATCGGAGGGTTAAGTCAGACTGGGATTTTAGAGTCGTGTGTCTGAGTTATAGAGGAGTAGTTAATGGGGGGGTGGGCGGACAGGAGAAGGTACAATAGGTACATGGATCAGTATGCAATTACTGTTTTTGGATTTGAACTGTGGGTAATGGTTAGCTGTTATAGGAATTTATCTATGGTCTGTTTTCACATTTTTTTTCTTTTCTTTAGGGGTGTGGTGATTAAGACAGAAGCATTGAGGCAGAAATGGACCAGTATTGTGGCACAAGCTGTAGACCTGTTCAAAGAGATTCCTACTAAAGTTCCATCAGCTAGCACGCAGGGTCTGAACACTCGAAGAAAGTGGCCAATGGGGACTGCAGCCCAGACAACGAGAGCAAAGAGAGACAGACAGACAGCAACAACAGATATTACATCAGAGGTTGTGACACCAGTGGCAGCCCCTTCATCTTCTTCAGGTAATTTTTTATCAGGTTTGGGGGGAGTAAGGAGGTAGGAGCAGCGACGGGGAGTGAGCCAGGGTGGAGTGGGGGTGTCCAAGGTGAACTAGCGGGTAGGGTTGTAAAGGCTTTAGCTGATTGTGAGGGGGGTTTTGATAATACTCTATCGTTGTTAGATCAGGGGTTGGGGCCCTGACTTAGATGAAGTGGGATCGGATTTTGGGTCGCGACCGTGGGATTGGTTGGCAATGCAGGCACTATGGCAGGAAGGGGCACCAATTTTATCGACTCCTCACATATCTGTGGTAGTGAACGAGAAGATTTGGAAAAGGGAATTCATTGATATTTTTGAATTGATTGATGCTGATGGGGTTCGGCATTTGACAGAGGCGGAGTCGGCTAATGGGAAGGACCTTTTGGCAGCATTGGCGGCCATAGGGCACAAAAGGGTAGGTAGGTTCTGGCTGAAGTCATGGGATAATTGGGTTCTAGATTTTATATACTATATGGCGGTGTGGTTGCCGAGGGACACTTCGCTGGCCCTTCCTCTTTTGGCCAATTTTTTTACTATAAGGGAAGCACAGAGGTTGCGGCCAGGTTATGCATGGTTACGGTATGATCAGAAGTTCCATAAGTGAAAGGTGGTGGACAAATCCATAAATTGGGAGGTCAGATATCTAGATATTTGGCTTTCTACCATGATAGACACCAGTGGATGGGGTAGTAGATGGGCTCAGCCATTTGAGGGAGGTGCAGGAATATGTTGGGCTTTTAATGCAAGGAAGTGTTCATGGGTAGGTTGTAGATTTTCCCATATTTGCTCTAAGTGTATGGGAGCACATGCAGTTACACAATGTGGTGGGGGTGGGGGTCATTTTGGTGGTCAGGCATCTTATTTTGCAGGCCCAAGAGTTTGGGCTGGCTCTCACTTAGCATTGCTTGGGGGACGCGGCTGGGCTAATTTTTCGGGCCAGAGGGGGAGGGGCCATTTGTGGAGGTAGGGTGGGACCAGGGGGACCGATTCACCTATTAAGGTTCAGATTTTGCAGGAGTTACTGACACACTATCCATTGCCAGTAGTAGTGGGAGAATTAATTGAGGGTTTTTCAAGGGGTTTTCCAGTTAAGTCCACTTTGGTGGGGGACGGTTTGGTGAGAAAAAATTTGATGTCTGTGAGGGGGAGGGAGGAGATTTTGCAAGAGTTGATCAACAAGGTGTGTCGGGCAGGGAGATTGTTGGGCCCTTTTCATTGTCCTCCTTTTCCTGAATTTAAAGTGTCACCATTAGGCTTGGTTCCTAAGAAAAAGAAGGTTGAATTTTGCCTAATTCATCATTTGTCATACCCTGTTGGCAAGTCTGTGAATGACTTCATCCCCAGTGAAGAGGTTAAAGTAACATATTTATCTGTGGATGATGCAGTCCAAATTATGAGAAGTTTTGAGAATCTCTGGTTAGTTAAAGTGGATGTAGAGAGTCAGCTTTTCATTTACTGCCGGTGCAAGAGGAGGATTGGCCTTTATTGGGCATGGTGGTGGGGGATAACTTCTATTTTGACACTGCCATGCCTATGGGTTGTGCAGTGGTGTGTGCTACTTTTGAGAAGTTTAGTTCAGCACTGCATTGGATACGGCAGCAGAAGGTGGAGGATCACCAAGCAGTTCATTATTTAGATGATTTTCTGTTGGTGGGTGAAGGTAGAGATGAGGCACAGGTAGCTATGCAAGAGTTTGTGGGGATGTGGGATGCCTTGGGAGTATCATTGGCTAAGCATAAGTTGGAGGGCCCTGCGAAGGTGTTGGATTTTCTGGGCTTAACAGTAGATGTAGGACAAGGTTTGTTTTGTTTACTGCAGGACAAGATGGTTCGGCTGCAGGAGAAAATCTGCTGGGTGAAGGCCAAGCCTAAGGTTCGGGTGAGGGAGGTTATGGAATTGCTGGGCTTGATGAATTTTGCTTGCAGGCAGTGCATCTAGGGTGAACATTTTGCCGGTCTGTGGCATTTCTTTTGAAAGGAGGGAAGAGTAAGCACCACAGAGTATGGGTCAGTAAGCTAGCGCGAGAGGATTTAGAATTGTGGATGACATTTTTACAACAGTTTAATGGGATTTCATTCTGGCAGCTGGTTTGGGTAGAACAAGGAGAACTGCAGTTGTTTACTGATGCAGCTGGGGGGCTGGGCATGGGAGCTTACTTTGCAGCCCAATGGTTTTCTGTCCCATGCCTGAGCATTGGTCAGAGGAGTGGAAACAGGATGCTGCCTTTTTGGAGTTGATGCCAATTTAGGTGGTTTCTGTAGTATGGCAGGATCATTTGAAAGGAAGGAGGGTGGTTTTCCATTCAGATAATACTGCGGTGGTGAGAGTGTTACAGGTTAAGATGGCTAAATCCCCTTGTTTGTTACTTGTTCTTAGGAAACTGGTATTGCAAAGTTTGATGATTAACTTTTCCTTTACGGGGTTGCATGTGCCTGGGGTTAAGAATGAGATAGCTGACAGCTTGTCTCGTTTTCAGTTTTGCAGGTTTTGGCAGGTGGCCCCAACAGCGGCATTGCATTTGTCAGTTGTTCCAGGGGACATTTAGCAAAAATGGCAAAACTTACAGAGAACACAATACACTATTCTTTGGGATGGACCAAAACAGCAAATTGGCCTTTTCCTTGAATATATTAATAGTTCAACCAATTTTTTAAGATCTACCCACTCCATAAGTGACACACAAATAGCCTACTTGGACATATTACTTGAGAAAGACACTTTGAATAAAAGGTTTACATCTGACATTTACCGTAAGACCACATATTCTAACAACTTTTTACACTTCTCAAGGTGTCACCCCTTTGCACAAAAAAGTGGTGTCCTGAAAGGTCAGTTTATCAGAGCTGCCAGAGTGGCCACACTAAAGGGGAGTTTTTTTAAAAGAATGTGGCAACCTGAGTAAAATGTTCCTTAAAAGAGGGTATCCACAACACCTGGTTGATAACATCAAAAACAAAGTAATTTCTAAAAGAGAGCATGGCCATTTCACCCCCCTTTAAATACAGAAGTACCTTGTGGGGACCCTCTAGTTTTTAACATCACTGCTAATATTTTGTCTGAACCCACTTTACAAACATCCGGCCCAGCTATAGAGAGAGAGGATAATAACCTTTTTAGATCTTGTTTTCTCACCACTTTTTCAGTTGATGCTTACATCATCAAAAATATTTTGGAAAAGAACTGGAAACTTCTGTCAAGTGAAACAGACTTGAGAATAATTCTAGGTAACAGAGCTACCTGTGTTTTCCGAAAAGGGCAGAACATCAAGTCCCTTTTAGAACACCAGGATAAACCACAGAGGTCAAGTTACATGTACAAATGTGGTTCATGTAAATTTTGTTCCTACATACTAGAGGGGAATGAAACGACTATTAATGGCATGAAGTTAAAGTTTAAGGACAAATTTAGTTGTAACTCTGACAAAGTAGTGTATTGTGCTTTCTGTGAGTTTTGCCCGTGTTTTTATATAGGAAAAACAGAGCGAAAACTGAAAAATAGAATAGGAGAACATCTTCGAAATATTAGAGATCATTGCATGGTAAATGCCTTGGCTAAGCACATTAATCAACACACTGACCATAAATTTAAGTTTATAGTTTTGGACACTATATCCCCCTCACTAAGAGGAGGTGCCTGGCCTTACCTGCTAGAGAAAGCCGAATTATGTTTGCAGATCCGGCTTGATTCCACCCGTTGGCCGAGCCTGAATGAATGTTTATCTATCACTAGCCTTTTGAAATGAAAGGCCCTGAATCGATAACAGGCTTATTTTTATTTTCATTTACACTTTTAATATTGTAACCTTACAAATTACTGGTCTAAATCTTTATTGCCACTTCCTAGACTTGACCCACTGACCTGTATTTGCTATTTTTCCAAATGACAATTTTATTATTTTAAACACATTTTTTATATGACAAAATACTTTTTACGTTATGAATTTTATTCAACATATATTTTTTACATGACATCATGCCTAATGTTATATTTTTACATGAGATTGTGTATAAAATACTTTTTTTAAGAGACACCTCCACTATAGAACAGAATATTGGAAATTTCCAACAGTATGTCATTGTTTGATGTCTTTTTCAACAAATTTGTTGGAGAAATAAGGGTGCCTTGTGTTGATTTTTTTATTTATTTATCATTGATCATTTAGTTATATCTACAGGTACATACTTATCCATAAGCTTTTTGTTTCTAAAGACCATTTCCCTTTAAACGTTCAGAGGAAATGATTTAATGACTACTTTATTATTTAAATGTTGTTTTATTCTGCTTGTGCTTGTCTGATGAAGTTCCTTCATAGAGGGTAACTGGGGACAAAAGCGCTTACAAGCTTTAACATATTACTTCAATAAAATATCTTTTTGCATCTGGTGTGAGCCGTTTTTGCTGTTCAACAGTAATTGGCAGGTTGGTGCAACAGTCAGGGGCGGTGTCTACAAGAAGAGCCTACGGCAGGGTGTTATTTGATTTTGACAAATTTTTGAGGCTGTTACCGAATGAAGAGTGTGAGTGGTCAGAGGTTTTGTTGTTGCATTACTTAGCCATGTTGAGGGAGCAGGGTAAGGCAGTTCGAATGGTGAGGGTGGCATTGGCAGCTATTGCTGCTTTTACTCGACTGGACTAGGTCATGGTTGGTGAGTCGAGTATTAAAAGGTTGGGGCAGAGTTGAAGGTGGGGTAATAGATATGAGCTGGCTGGTGATGAAGGGGAATTTAAGATTGTTGCTAAGGGGTTTAGGAAAGTGTGTGGATCTCTGGAAGAGTATGTAGTGTGGTGTACGGTTAGTGTTTGGATGTATTGCAGGGCATTTCGTGTGTCTGAGTTATTGGGTTCGTTGGTATGGGAGGATGTGCTGATATTGCCTAGGGTGGTGCATATTAGGCTGCAGTCTTTGAAGATGGATCAGGAAGGGCTTGGGTCCCCGATAGTTTTGGAGAAGGTTGAGGCAAGTTGGAGATGTGTGGGGAAAGAGATTGCGAGTGGTTCAAAGGGGTAGATTTCAAAAGTTAGTTTTTACATCAGTAGGTGGTAAAGACTTGACAGGCAAGCAATTGAACTTGATTATGAGAAGGGCTCTTTGTAGTGTTGGTTTAGAAGGGAATAAGTTTTTTCTCATTCTTTCAGGATGGGCAGGGCATCGGATTTAGCGAAGGAAGGAAGTTCAATAGAAGTAATCAAAAGGATGGGAAGGTGGTCTTCCAATGCCTTTTTGACTTATATTAAGTAGCTTTGTGAGAGGCTTTGTTTAAAGTTTTTTTTTTTTAAGGTAGCAGAAGGATCATCATCTGGGGTAATTCTTTTGTATACTGGGCAGCTAGGCGTGTGACAGTTAGATGCAACGGAATTAATTTGGGTCTGCACTGTTTTGGATTGAAGGTCATCTGACATGGTGTTAAGAGGGTTAATGTGGAGCAGGATATTGCAGGTATTTACTGAATTGCAGAGTCAGTGGGGGTTGCCGCAAATTTTGTTGATCCATTTAGGGGGGAATGATTTAGGTAGAGTTCCAAAAGGCAGTTGGTTTATTACATTTGTGAGGATGTGTTAGCACTGAAAAGGATGTATCCATCAGTGGTTTTGATTTGGTCGGAGATTATTTCCCGGTTAGTGTGGAGGGAGGCAAAACATTTTGCAGTGGTGGAGAGGGCTCGTAAGTATGTCAATTTTACATTGACAAAATATTTGAAAGAAATTGGGGTGCATACTATACGGCATGTGGAGTTTGAGAGCATGGATCCTGTATGGTATAGGTCGGTTGGAATTCATCTCAATGAATCTGGGCTTGATTTATTTAACCTTAACCTGGGTTTGATGGTGGAGGATCTACTCATAAGGGGTACTGTCTGAGAGGGAACAGCCCTTTTGGGCTGTTGGGCGGGTAAGAGGGTCAGGCCTGACCCTCTTCTGTTCCCCCTCAGCAGGATAACTGGAATTTGAGGTGGTGATATTTGATGGTGAATGACTTGGAATGGAAGGATGGAATTGGTGATATTAAGGTGAGTGGGGACGCTGCCTTTATGATTACAATGATAAGTGAGCAAGTGGGGGATGCTGCTTATCCAAGGGTGAGCGGGTACGTTGCCCTTATATTTAGTTATCTTATTTGTTGCAATGAGTTGATTTTGTCTGCTTCAATAATGTTTTATGTTTATTATTCCATTTTCATTACAATAAATGTCATCAAAAGTCTGTGCGGGTCTGTGTAGTTTTTATCAGGACCATGACAAGTAGAAGATATCAACATATTTCAATGTGATGCTATCAGCCAAATATAAACAGCATGCCTGCTTACCACAACCCTCAAAAGTTAAACACTGTATAAGTCTGATGTTTGACTTTGAAGAAACTGAAAAACAACAATCATAGTACTGCATTAAACCTTATTGTTCCCAGAAAGTACAGTGTTCCAAGGCAGTTATAGTGGCCATCTATGCACACCACTGAAGTTTGTGAGGAAAGTTAAGTATTTAATTACCACACCGGCCCAAGCCCCCACAGAAGCTACAGCAATCTTCTGTGTATACCTATGAGGTCTGTGAGGAAAGTTAACAAAATAATTACCACACTGTCTTCAGCACCTCACAAAAAGCTACAGCAACCATCCTTGCACACACCTGAGTACGAGTTGTTTTAAACTAGGAGGGGCTGCAGAGCACAGGTCACTACTAAGACTGTGTCAAGCCACATACACTTACACAGCTTGGGTTGTGTGGACTGTCAACTCATTTTATGCCTTATTCTTAAAAGATACCTTATAAAATGTTTGTTTTTACTACTATTCAGAAGTCATCCATATGTTCAGCAATATTGTCTGCCTACACTTAAAAATTTATATTACATACATGTGTGCACAAGCTCTCTCTCTCACACACACACACACACACACACACACACACACACACACACACACACACACACACACACACACACACACACACATTTTCTGATGTAAAATAAGTGTATAGCTGTAATTACTGACATTATTTAGCAAGTGTAATCTACTACTGTTTTCAATAAAAACATTTGTTTTAGAATGAATTAGGAGGGACGGAGCAAACATTTGAGCCAAAAATCAGGGACAGCTAAAGGGTATGCCAATGACAGCCAGTTAGTATGTGCTGTCTGGTGTTTGTGATGCAAAGAAAAAGAAATTATAGTCAATGTGTTAATCAAGATACACAGCAACTTCACCTCCCCATATATGTCCACAAATGTAACTAATTTTGCACTGATTTCAGCAAATGTAGTACATCATGGGCCAGACTCCAAAAGAGATGCTCTCAGTTTAAGTCTGCCCTGATTCTGAAAGACTTGCTGTCAATGTAAGTGATTTTCTTTGGATTAAGGCCTGTCTATAAACAGGCTTACACCAGGGTGCACGTTCCAAACTCATGCTCTCAGCCTGGTCTCAGTATAAGTGGTCACTTTCACTGAGAGCATGTCTTTTGGAATAGAGCCCCATATGACACTACATCTGCCATGCCAGGTAAGTGACTGCTGTTTAATAGTGATCAATCACCAGTAACAAGTCACTTTTACCCAAAGATAGCCTCCATAGCCTTCAATTACAGTCACTTCAGCTGTATGACTGTGGTTAAAATAAACAAATAAGTAATTAATTAATAATAATAATGGCCCTAGTAATGTACTTTAAGTTTCTTTCATGAAAACACACAGTGACAGATTCCAAAAGGCTGGCTGTCATACTACGTCACTTACTCTGAGATTTGCTCTGAGAGTAAGTATTTGGGAATCTGTGCCCCCATATAAGCCTTTTTAAAAATAGGCATTACACCACTGTAAGTCACTTGCATTGAGAACAGGTCTTTTGGAGGCAGAGCAGACTTACACCGTAGTAAGACACTTACACTGAGAGCAAATCTTTTGGAATCAGGAATATGGTAATCACAATAAAGTCTTTATCTTACTTAAAATGCACACTAGCACTGAAACGCCATGTTAGTGATTGATTACACTGAGGAACAAGACAATTAGTTACTTTCATCAACAGGCATCCCCCACTCCCGCACGGCAGTTATAACTACTTCTGCGTACACTTCAGACATCTGATTATGACAAAATGATGGCTATGTAGTGCATTTCTGCTTTCTTTGGCACAAGCAGCCACACACTAAAGTACTCCAACAAGCACAACACAAATCAGGACCTGCAAAGCCAGATCAGTGAGTGAGCATGAGTTAGTCACTTTCCTCCACAGCCCTAGCAATTAAAGTTACTTTGTCAGTGTACAGATGTGTGCCTCTCAGGAAATAAAAACAGAAAGAAAATAAGAGGCGCACAGTAAAACATTTAGGTAGTTGCCAGCCTCCTAGCACAAGATTCAGGGCCAATGGAGCTTATTTTAAATATTGCTCTTCTTTATTTAGTGTTGCTAAAATAACAGGTTATGCAGTTTGTGAAGGAAACAAGGTATGAAACTCAGATGATTGTTATTTAATGTCAGCAGTCTTCAATGGTTTGTCAGAAACCATGCATTTCATGAGGAAAAGGCCTAACATGAGGCAAAATCCAAGAAATTCGGAGAAGTTAAGGAGAGCTTCCAGCTTACTTCACACAAATATATAATAGCCAATCCTCTGGGCTGTATAGCTATCGACTCTTTGATCTAAAAACAGGCACACAAGCCAAAATAATGGGGAAGCAAAGGCCCAAAATCTTAAACATTACTTTATTTAGAAAGTTTGTGGAACATATTTTCATCAACACATTTTTTGAAGAATAAGGAATATGACGCAATAATGTTTGATGTTAGTAACTGATTGTAATCCTCAGTTATTTACCAGCAAATTAAATGCTTCTCTTCTGGTTCAGCCTTGCTAGTAACTAAGCTGTTCTTCAGAAAATGCCTTCTACTTGTATTAACCAGCAGAGAGTAATGAAGGGACTGTGAACTCTTTTAACTTCTTTATTACTTTATTAAAAATAATCTCCTCCTGGACTAAAACTCTCAAATAACAAACCTAAGCTACCATTCTTTGCCAAAGAATACATTATACAACTACCTGACTAAAGTGTGTGCATTAAGCAAAAATTATAATAACCTTTCCTCCTCATTAACTGTTCATTCACTTACACGTGCAGCTTGCCCACTTCCTGTCCTTTGAAATGCACACTGCACCCTACATAAGCCACTGAATAGCAGCTGGTCAATTCAGACCTGCTCGCATTTCTCATGAAGAATCCGGAGCTGGATGTTGCAATGGCACAGCGTCATACAGCAACACAAGATACCCTCACATACAGTCAGTCAGTCATAGTTGTGGCTTTAGTAATATTATATGTAGCTAATGTTTGTGATGCCGCAGGACAATGACATGATAGCTTTAAGGAATGAATGAAATTGTCAGAACAGAATATAAAGGGGCCACTCTGAATTCTGTATCACTGTTATTTTAAGTTAAAAAATTGTTATTTTCTGGAAATACTGGATAATTGACATGTATGCAGAAGCACCTCTTCCTTCATGGAACCCTAGTTGACCGCCTAGTTTGGCTATGAATAAGACTTGCCATGATATGTGCTATTAAAACCAAATATAGCCATGATGTACTTTGTAAGCACACATAATTGCAGTGAATGTAAAAAATGTTATTTGTTTATTTTTTTTCTATTAGATCATGAACCCAAGGATTTGAAGAATAAACAATTATAGGGTCATGTGACCTTATAACATGCAACTTTTTACAATTTAGAGTTTTGAGATACTTATTTTAATTCTGTTGAAGTCTATTACATGAAAAAAACAATCAATAAACTAAACTGCAGTCTTCTATTATAGTGGCTCCATAAAGAAGTGGGTTTTGTTTTGGTTCAGTTGTAGTTTCACACTTCTGCCTTCAGCATTACTCTTTATTTGATGGCATTGCTATTTCCCAGCATTGATGTCTTATAGTAAATCCTATCTTCAGATTATGTGGCCAAAGTATTTGAGTTTTAGATTTACTATCAGATCTTCCAGTGAGCAGTCTGGACTTACAGCCTTAAGTATTGACTAATTTGATCTTCTTGTATTCTATGGAACTCTCAGAAGTCTTCTCCAACACCACATTTCAAAAGCATCAATTTTCTGGCACACAGTCTTAATTAGAGCCCATCTCTGACTGCCATACATTACTACAGGGCAAACTTTAACTTTCACTATACAGACCTTCGCTGACAATGTAATGTCTTTTCTCTTTAATACCATATCAAGATTTGACATAGCTTTCCTTCTAAAAAGCAATCACCATTTGCAGAGATATTTATGCCCTGGAAAATATAATCTTTCACTGCCTCCACTTCTAAATCTATTTGCAAATAATTGGCAAGACTGCTGGAAAGAAATGTAGTTTTATGCTGCGGTGGTGGTGCTGCGGTAGCATTGTCGCCTCACAGTAAGATGTTGTCCTGTTCGATACTCAGCTAAAGCGTCTTCTGTGTGGAGACATGCATGAATGGGCGTACCTTTTTGAAGGTTGTATGGCAACTCCGTACGTAAAAATCTACTGCCAATCATTAGCGGACCGGAGTTCTGCTGTGGCGACCCCTAACCGGGAAAAGCCGAAGATACAACATTGTTATTTTTTTTCAGTGCTGGGCAACAAGCTAGCTTTTATGTTTTCTATAATCACCTTCATCAAAAGCTCTTCAACTCTTCTTCGTTTTCAGTCATCAGGGTGTATTATTTGCATATCTGACATTGTTAATATTTCTCCTAGCAGTTTTGATTCCAGGATCTGATTTATCTAACCCATCATTGCACCTATAAAGCTCATTATCAGATTTTAATGTTAGAGACATCGTTATAACGGCTGTCCTCTGTTTACACGGAATGAAGAGACTCATTCATAGCATTAAAAGATGACTAATGCTTCCTGTTACCTATGCAAAATTAATATCACTAGTATTTCTAAACAAAATGATGGTCATTTCTAAGCAATGCAGGGAAATAATTTCCCTTTTAAAGTCAAATAGATGCTTCATGTGATTTGAACTATGCCTATTATGTGACAGTGTCACAGATTTTAATGTATTGATTCTGAGTTTTTGAAAACCCACAGAGTACTTTCTACAAAGATATAGAGAAGGAAAACATACACTTTTCTGCTGAAGATGTAGGTGAACATCAAATCCAGTAAAGGAGTCCAGATATCAAAATCTCTGTTAGGAATTCTATTGCAATGGCAAAAAAGTATAACTAGCGTATTGCTTTTTGTTTATTTCCTCTACAGCTCATCACTGAAGTTTTTGGACTATTAGTTTTTCTGTTTCTTGTTTTTTTCCTCAGCACTCATGTTGGTGAGGTTGGAATTAGACAGACTCCTGTCCTTGCTCATTTTTTTATGTTTTTCCTCTATGTACGTACTTACTAGAATATAATTATCTTTAAATAGTAACTGTATATCAATATTTGTAGCTATCCGTTAATATTGCAAGTAAACACTACAGGAAGCCCTATGAGTTGTAGACAAAGAAAGTGGTACATCAAGCGTATCTTCACTGCCCACTCTGAGGGCGGTTTATGGACATTATTTGACAGCAACCCCTTTATTGACATTCAAAACTGTACTAAGAAAACTGGTTAAGAATGAAGCCACTTGTACCTGTTTTCATGATACAGGATATCTATCTAGTCTTACTGCCAACTAACCTTACCTGAATTGCTTGTACCAGCTTTTACTGCTAAAATGACAAATGTCATAGATACTGTAAATAACTAAGAATGTAAATAATGTAATTACTGTTTTTTCTTCTGACACTATAAATATATACTGTTTTCTCCCAACACTGTACTCAAGTATTGCAATCTCTCTACAAAACAGTGTAATCCTTCTGTGTTGTTTATACTATATTAATTGATATTTCCTCACTGCTCCATAAGTCCAGGTCATTACTGAAAAGAGTCAATAGACACTAACCTGGTTAACAAATTATAAATAAATAAATTAATTAAGGATTTATATGAATAAAATAACATGGACCCCTTTTTTTCGTTAAGAACTGTGATTAATTATGATTTCCAGGAAAATGAGGTGGACCTGTAATATTGCAACTGTAAACCTTAAGTAACAGCCCCAGTAGTTTGAGTAGAAACTTCAGTTGGTATTGCATATTAAGCAGTTGCTGCTTTATTTTAAGCATTTTAACACTTGTTTTAAATATTAACATGATAAACTTACTCACCAGGGCCTTAGCTTCCTCTAGAGTATGTTTAAGTTACTGATCTTGATACAAGATCTAAGATAATGCTATATGAGCATGTAGCCTATATGCACTGTAATACTCCTGAGAATAATGGTAAGCACCTTGTAGTTTGTCAATAATTCAAGCCTAAAGGTGCACATTTTTTTGGACACAGAATCCATGGCTTATAGTTTAATATGCCAAGCTACCTTTTTAAAGATTTGATCATGTTTCAACTACAAATTAAGAAGCTAGTTTTACTCTGGTGACAGAGGAGCAAACTGCTTTTGGTCTGAGCATCTGCTTGCTGGTGGACACTTAGCAGAACTTGTTTTGATTGACCGTTATGGCTCTTTGTGTATATTGTGTTTTTTTTCTGGGTTCTTTCAAGTTGACCTACTCTGTACCTTTTGGTGACCATGAACCACCAGATTGTCTGCAAAACCAGGCTCATTAACACCTGGAATAAGCCTCACTAATCGCAGCACCTTGGTGGGGAATACTACATAGTAGCACAACATTCTTTTGTGATTCTGTAGCTATCAGCTCCTAAAATTACTCTGGTTTCCAGCAGTCGTACACTGTTAATATTGGATGTGCTGTCTGGACCAGTGCTGCCTTTAATTGCATGCCCTTGCTGTTGTTGTTGTGTTGTTGTGTCTTTCGGCTTTTCCCGGTTAGGGGTTGCCACAGTGGAACTCCAGTCCGCTAATGATTGGCAGTAGATTTTTACATGCTGAGTTGCCAGCCCTGATGCACAACCTTCAATGAAGTTATGCCCATTCACGCATGTCTCCACACAGAAGACGCTCTAGCTGAGAATCGAACAGGACAACGTCTTACTATGAGGCGACAATGCTACCACAGCACCCCCACCGCAGTTGCCCTTGCTGCAGTGTCTATAACAGATCTGTATGGTACCCATTTGCTGCTGTGATAGTACTGATACTCTATTAAGTTATTACTGTAGTATTGCACTGTACCTGTTGATGCCTAACCAGTATAGGCATACTTTTACCAAATTGCATTGTATTTTTTAGATACTAACCATTGTAAACTTTTTTTATCATTTATTATTGGTATACTATACACTATGCCTACCACATACTGACATCATATTGTGTATCATCTCTGCATATCTCCATGATGTAAATATTGTGTGGTATCTGAAGCAATCCCCTCTTAAGAGTTTAATGAGCAGCATTTGTGCCTATTATTGTTTACGTATTTAATATTGTGCTATACTTTTCTTAAACTGACATTAATAATTGTCTATCTTTACCTAGTAATAGGTATTGTTTTATTGTTTGCAGACCCCTCCTCTCCATGCAGCAGCATTTTTTTGCCTTTTATTGTATTTGTCTACCAATTTGTATTCGTATTTGACATTATGGCTTGAACATTCTTTTTTCTTCATGTATTTATGCATTTTCCCCTCTTTAATTATACTTTTTATTTCCTTTTTTCCCGACTTATCTTGAAAATGGTCCACTGAGATTAGTGCTCAACTCTGGCTAACAAATAAATAAATAAAATATACTGTTTTGAATACTACCGTTTCACGTATGGGTATTATTAATACTGTGTTCCTATTATAACTTATATATCGTGTTTACTACCAGTTCATTAAGATGTCAGCAAATACTATACATTGTATCTTCTTCTAGTGTATTCAGATATTAGAAAACCTTATGGATTATTTTGGGTAGTGAAAATATTAAGGTACTGGCAAAGTTAAATAAAGCCTCTCTTGACCACTAAGGTATCAATCAAGTTAAATAAACCTTAATCATTGACATTTTGCAGCATTTGCCTGCTCATCCTACCCAGCCAAGTGTACTTTTACCTCTTCTGTAGGCAGCTGTTTAGCACATGGGGTTATTAGGCAGTGTTACAACTGCTAATGCTTAACAAAACCTATCTATTACTTCTAGATGAACATGATAAAACCTGGGAGAGGTATAAGTATCTATACAACCTAGAAGCCATTCGCTCACCTAAATAAGTAATCAGTAACTTTTGTACAAGCCCATCCTCACCTCTGCTTGCTTGCATCATAGCCACATATCCTTAGGTTGTAAAAAACTCACTACGCAATCCTTATAGAATCAGGATAAACAACCCTCACCATCAAACCAGTACCACAGCACCACTGCTCTTACCCAGCGCATGTATTTTAAAGCAATAACAGGAGCAACAATGTTGCACATCCTAAAGTGTGTACTTCTGCTAAGTCTGTACAGACATATGGCAATGTCTTAGTAATTAGTTACTTTGTTGTTAGGTGTGAAGATTCTACTCTCAAGATCAGGTGGCAGTTGTTTGTCTTTTCCATTACCAGGATCCATGACATTATAAAGGCTCTGAAATCCCCTCAAACCAAGCAAATACCACTATGACCTGGTAGTGGCCAATGTTGGTGTGAATAACTTAGGGCCTTTAACTCAGAGGGACATGCAGAGAGAAATGATGGACAAAATGGACAAGACTGTAGTCATGAGTGAAACTCAACCATTTACTCAAATGATGCCCAGATTAAAAGAAAAGACACTTAACTTTAATAACTGGCTAAGTAGCTTGTGTCATTCTTGGGGCTGGCCATTGTATGTCAGCTTAGGATGAGATTACTGACTGGCACACTTGTTTTCCAAGGGATAGCCAGCACCTTTATTCCATACTGACCACAGTCTTTACTGCCTCCGTAGTGTCTCTTTTCAGGAAAATTCCATCTTCTGTACATCCCACTTTAGAGACAAGACTTTGTACATCACAAAACTTGACTATATCGAGATTGCTCTACTCAGTCCCACAAGTCTAAATAATAAGTTGCCTGATCTAGCTAGCATCTCTCCTGCAACTTGAACACAACCATATTTGTGGAATAATAGAGGCCTGGCTTCAGTGCAAAGACTGTGCTCCCTCTCTACTTGGCTTCAGTGCATATCACACTTTTAAACCTAAGAGTAGCTGCAGGGGTCAGTATTTATCAAAGACCCTAATATCTCCAGATTTACTCTTTTTGAACCTCAAACAGAATGTACTAAAGTCCAAATCACTGTAAACAACATTTATTGCTATGTCAAAGCCTGTTATAGGCTAACTTCTGTGTCCCCTAATGTCCATAAAAATCTAAATGCTCTAGCTAAATTTCCTATAAATTGTAACATTTCTATGATGGGGATTTTAATTATCCAGCTATTAAATGGAAGACATATACCATATTAAGCATGCCTCACTTCTCCATGTGTGGTATTTACATGTAACATTTGTAGTAAGTGACTTGCTACACTTTACAAAGAAGAACCTAAAAGCTTTGACATGATTCCCAGTGTCAATGTATCAATTGCCTATATAGCTGGTTTTGTCACCATACTTAAAGACCTGCACATTACCTTTTATAGTGTGAGTAGGATAACAATCTAGAATGCAGGCAGAACACATGGAGCTAAAGTTCCTGCAATCCTTTCAAAAGGCAAATTAGTGACCAGTGATCTCCCTCGGATCTTTGTGCAGACACTCCTCCTATTCACTATCTACTTCTTACCTTCAAGCCAATATCCCAGACAGACGGCTAACAAAATCTGCCAGTTATTGTAAGCTTGGGGTCATTGTTTCTTTGGCTTCGTATATCACTGTACTGCAGCCTGGTCTAGACCTTGCCAATCACTGGTGTACGGAAAAACAGGTCTAAACTAAATGCTATAAAATACAGCATTGTTAAATTTGGAGAACAAAGCTATTCCACATTGTAAAACAAAAAAAGACAGCCCTTTCCATTTTGATTCAGCTATCAGAGATCTTGACAATTCTTTGTCCTTTTGACAATTCTTTGTTCTTTTACTACCACAATGCAACAGTGGTTAGAAAATCCTTCTGTCTGACGCAACTAATATCTTAGGGTCTCATATCTAAATTGAAATAAGGTATAATTTCTCTCTAACTCCTCCCTTATCAGACATTATTATTATTAATATGATTATTATTATTATTATTATTATTATTAAAAATAATGTCTTCGTTGGCATGTATGTATCTGTATAAGCAGATCATGCAACTTGAAAGAACCAAGAGGTTCTTAACTACAAAAATTACAAGCCTGAAGACCTTTAGCTACCAAAAGACATTTGAATTCTTATCTGTATACACTGTGTCTTAAAGATTTCACCATTCTAATTTATGTTTAAAATTTCCTCCCACATTCCAAAGACATGCAGCAGGTCAATTAGAAACTCTAAATTGCCCATAGATATGAGTGTATGTGTGGTATGGAAAGACAGCTTTGGCAGGGCTAACCACCAGGCTGAGTGAACATTGGTTCTGGATGCATGTCACTGTTGATGTGGCATCTCATCATGTGAAAAAATAGGAAAAAGGGGTTGTGGACTGAAGGATGGATGGCTGGACGGATGGATGGACTGATGGATGGATGGATGGATGGATGGATGGATGGATGGATGGATGGATGGATGGATGGATGGATGGATTTAGGGCTGTCTAGGACCCTGCCCTTCTTGACCTCATACACCTTCATGAAGCTGACAGTGTCACAAATATCTATATTAATGATTTAAACCTTCATCAGCAAATGAACAGGCTATCCTGCGATAGCGTTTTATTTAATATCAGTTAGTATTACTATTGTTTTGTTTCTCTGCTGGAAAAGAAATAGAATTCAACTGAACCTCTTATCGGAGTGCTTATTTAGCTCCTAACTGAATCTGCCTTGAAGTACGCTATCCTGCGATAGCGTTTTATTTAATATCAGTTAGCGTTCCTATTGTTCTGTTTCCGTGCTGGAAAAGAAATAGAATTTAACTGAACCTCTTACCGGAGTGCTTAATTAGCTCTTGGGGTACTCTGCCTTGAAGTACGCTCTCCTGTGAGAGCGTTTTATTTAAATTCAGTTAGCGTTTATCTTAATCCAAGGCTTATCTGGCCTCTGACTCCATTTTCTCTCAGAGTGACCAATTTAATTGCCTTATTTGTGGATAATGTGTCTGCTTACTACCTCCAATGCCTGATTGACTTATGTACAAGTGTTGATCTGCCGGCTATCTGTTTTGAAGGGTTGGGCTGCTTAGCTGCTTTTAGCGATCAACAGTTTAAAACCCTGTTTAGAGTCCTGACCACACAGTTGTTGCTGCATGATCGTTTAATGCCACATTAGCCATACTTTGTATCCACAATTATCCTGTAAATAAGGACTGCTTTCTCCTTGTGTGGACATCCAGAAAGGCATTACCCCACCCCCCCCAGATTCAAAGTTTGCTGAGTTGCTTTCAGATGCTCTTCCTTCCCTTATTAGATGTACACATTAACTGCTGTTAGGAGAATGTTCTTTTGGCTAACCTGTGTGGGAGTTGCACTCATCTTTCCTAGTGGCCGTTACCTGCACATCACTCAGGGAACTAGACCTCTAATTATTGAATTAGTTATCTTACCTTAAGTAGTAGTTTACCTAATAATAAGCTACTGTGATTAAATGATTGTTATATAGTTTGCATTTTTAATACAACAAGTTGGCATCAACTATCGTCAGGAAAGCATGGAAAAATGCACTTGGCAAATTAGTTTAGGTGCTGACAAAATGCCAGGTCTAAATGAAGTTATTAATTTAAAATGTTTTTTACAATATATGTAAATTAATTTTATATATATATATATATATATATATATATATATATATATATATATATATACACTTATATAGATATATTTGTTTAGTAGTTCATGTCAAATATTTTATGTGAATGGTTTATGTATATATTCATTTAGTTTTAGTATGTATATTTCTATTGACCATTTTTCACTGGTTCTTTAGATTTTTATTGACAATTTAACATGTGATTCATTGAAAAGGATATATAATATTGTCAAATGGGTAGATGTTTTTTTCTGAGGAAGTTCACATCTATTAAAGTGAATGAAAGCTAATATGAAGTGTCCGTGCTTTCCTGACGATAGTTGGTGCCAACTTGTTGTATTACAATTGCTGAGTTTCAGTTTTAAGTTATATAGTTTGCATTTTGTAATTCTAATTTGTTTTTTTGCCATCACAAGTCAGGCATTTTTATTTTACTTTTGCTTACCTTTACTTATTGTAATTTTAAAGAGTATCTCTCCAATTCCCTTGTGCTTGCTCAATATATGAATTGCTTAGAATTTGTCTTGGTAGCCATCTGGAAGTACTAATTCAAGATTGTGTTTTTTGTAAGCTTACATATTGTATAACACTGTCTGCACTGTGTCTTTATCCTTAATTTCCTTAATAGTACCACTAGTATTTTCTGTAGCCTTCATACCTAATGTATACCTTATCTTTCTTCTCCTCCTAGCTCTTTTCCTCCTATCCTGCACAAAAGGACCTGCCTGGTCATTAAGGACCCTTTAATTTCTACCTTCAGCCATCCCAATGACTGGCCAACAAATTTCTGCTATTGTGGCATATAATTCCCTGCTTTAAACAGATCAAGAGAGTATGTTCCACCCTGGTCCTAAACATTAAAGTTGATCTGTTATATTCATACTGCACCTGTTATTAAACTTAGGCTGTTCTTTTCAAAGTACAATGTACCTAGCTTAGTATGAATTTTAGCCACTGAGCCAGGAAGCCAGCAGCCAGACTCCTCTCTGTCCTAGCACCATCTGCTCTTCCCCCTCCCTGACTCCTCTTTCTGAGCCACCTCTAACTGCTATCTCTATCACAGACACTGTATTCTACTCTCTGCCCACTAGGTGGCGAACGAATCCAGCCTTGTGCAAAAGCTCTTCCCCTACTTTACCTAGCTTCACTTTCTAGATTTCCTTATCAGTCTCATTTTCTACTTTTCTTATCAGTTTTTCACCCCTTGACTAGCTACCAACCTTCCTGTGATATCTCACTGCCCCTAGCATCTCTTTTCCCTATTTCTTTTTTCTGTTTCTTTTATTGTTCCCTCTCCAATATCCTATCTTAACTTTTCATTGCTTCACCACATTCTACTTACCTGTGACCACTTTCTCTGCCTCAGGAATCTCCTCCTCTCTGCTTGTCTCTGGAAAATCTTTCATATAGCTGCTCTATAAACCCACCATTAAATACCAATAATACTCCAACTCCAACCTTTCATATACAACCTGTACCCACATCCCTCATTTGCAACCTCCTTCAAAAACTTAAACCATGCACCCCTTCTGCTGACTGTCTTCCAGCAGAATTCCTGCAAATTGCAGCTAAAGAAATTGCCTATCCCATCTCCATCCTTATAAATAGAACAATTTTAGAAAACAAAATCCCTTCCATATGGAAAGTTTCTCACATCATCCCTCTACACAAAGGTGGGTCATCTACTGAGCTCTCCAGTTTTCGGCCTATCACCTTACTCTCTCCAATAGCTAAAATAATGTAAAAATGCATGCACAGACAACTACTTGACCACCTTCTCCATAACAATTTACTTTCCAACTGCCAGCATGGTTCTAGGCCATTCCATAGCACAACTGCCCTGCTATCCTTTTCTGACTCCATAAACAAAAATCGTAACAATAATACTTTCTCCTCTGCACTATTTATTGACCTTTCGAAAGCCTTCGATATGGTGAACCATAACATGCTTATTGACATACTAAAAGCCCAATCACTCGACACACAAGCACTACAATGGTTTAAATCCTATCTTGAAAATAGACAGCAAGCAGTACTTTGGGATAATAATCTTTCTACTTCCCTCCCTGTAAACATTGGAGTACCACAAGGCTCTATATTAGGACCTCTTCTCTTTTCATTGTTTATTAATGATCTACATACAAAAATTCCTCAAGCTACCTGCATACAATATGCAGATGACTCAACTTTAATTTGTTCAGCCAAGTCCATAACCTCTCTCCAGTCCCTCACTCAAACAGTATTTAACAGTGTTGAAAATTGGTTTATGCAACACTGTCTCCTTCTAAACCCCAAAAAAGCAAAATTATTGCTCTTTGCTCCTACTCATAAGTCACCTCATCTACACTTCACAGTAACCTCTAACAATGGAACTAACATATCCCCTGACACTACAAACCGTCTACTGGGAATACCAATTGATAACAACCTTAGCTATGATGACCATATTAATTCTACAATAAAGTCTGTGAACAAAAAACTAGGCTCCCTTTATAGAATCAAACCCTTCCTTACCCCTTCAGCCAGAATCACTATTGCCCAGACCCACCTGATCTCTACCCTGTTCTAACCTTCTGCAATATATACCAATCTATTTAGAAACAACCTCACCAAACTTTCTACCAGTTACAATAACATAGCCAGATTTGCCACTGGCACCCCTTTCAGAACTCACCACTGTCATAACCTCAAACAACTGGGATGGTTAGAACTGCAGAACCTACTACTTTGTCAACAACTTGTTATCACCCAAAAGATCCTTTATCACCCTAATAATACTCCAATCCTTACTAATCTGATTACCCCCTACAAAAATCTTGCAACACTACGCTCAGCTAACAAGATTCTAGTCTCCACTATTAAATCTAACAACAAACCTGGAAACTCACTTTTCACCAACACAGTAGGAAAAAGCTGTACCAGCTTCCTAGTGAACTTTGCACTCTTGCTTCCACTCATCTTTTTAAAAAGCATCTTAAAGAATATCTTAAACGCTGGCTTTGTCCTTGCTCTAACTCTGACTGACATACCCTGACTGATGTCTCTTTCCCCTTTTTGTTCTCCTTACACTTCTATACTCCACTGTTCTATGTCACATACCTGTGAAAAAAAAAATATATAAGAAATTTTTACAATTCAATATTTTTTTTCTTTTTTGATTGCTCTCTCTCTCTCAAATGATTGCTCTCAGTATTTGATCTTAGTTTTAACCTACTAAGGACTCTGTATAACTTATCTCAACCTCAATGTAACAATGTGCTGTAATTTATTTTGACTATTACTATATATTGTAATCTTTGTCACTGCTAATGCTTGGAGCTTTTCTCCCCGGGCCTCTACTGAAAATGGACATATATCCAGTTAGACTAGCCCGGTCAACAAATGTAAAATAAATAAATATATTGATGCAATAGATTACTATCCCAATGCATACCACATCTCTTGAATAAACTACCTTTTCACAGCAAACAGATTAAAACTCTTGCCATCTTTAAGGTGAACCTTGATAACTGGATGGGTGGCCACATATTCTCCTTATCTTGTATCATTCTCCCAGAGGCAGCAAGTGCTAAATGAGGGTGGGTGCTGACAAGGCTTTTGGTAGTCCTTAGTCTGATCTGTCTTGTCTTCTGTGATCTTATTATCCTAAGTGACATGGAATAAAAATACATCAGTTTACTTAGTGCTATGACCACAGCCAGGTCTAATAGGTACTAAATCCTAGTTTAAAAGGATTTTTAAGGTGAAAAATAACTTCATTCAACACAGTTCAGCAGAGCAGAATAATATCCTTTAGTGTAAGAACACACATATGTGGGAGACTAAGCAGTCAAGGTCTTGTCTCCTGAAACACAGAAAATGTCATTCTTTTATATTAGAAATGCTTCTAGGCAGAATATTTTGTATGTATTAAACTATAGCCACTGACCAATAAACACCTCCATATTATTGTCATTACTGATAATCTGCAGACCCCTTAGTAAGCGTACGTTCTAATCTTATAGCCTGGAATTTTCTACGCTGGCAATATTCACATTGGTAATATCTATATTGGCATTGAAAGAAAACTAAAGACAAATCCAAAGGCTGGTGCATGGGTTAATGTAAAACAATTCACTATGGAGGAAGAGCATGCACAGACAGGCCCACATCACAAGTATCTGTATATCAGTTGCAAAGATAGCTGTTGTGCTGAAAATGCACACAGGCATCTACTAGAGATCTAAAGATGGCCACGTGCCACCACCGTACAGGGAGTCAGAATGAATGTGTACAATGAGTTAGGAGGCAGAAGGGGAACGTAGTCATGAATCTGACAGAAAGACAAGGAGCAGCAGACATGCAGAGACCCAGAAAGATAACTTATAGACCAGTGAGACAGCAGGACGATGGCTTTAAGCTAGATGAGATGCCACTGCATGCATGTCAAGATATGGCAATGATGCCAGTCCTTGGAAAGTTCACCTTTTTGTTCTTATAAGTTTGGAACAGCATTCCCACATCTGGCTAGTACTGTTGAGAAAGTTACAACTTGCAGTGCCACCGATGCATTGAGCTTTGCTATAAAATCATGCATTTACATGTAGTTTTGACTATTGCATAATTCTTTACAATAAATAGCATTTGATTGATGGCACTTATAAAGTACAATACATATGGAC